>NC_056731.1:1942639542-1942653281 GCF_019279795.1 Protopterus annectens
AGCTTGGCTGAGCTAAGTAGGGTTTTTTTCTCTTACTTTCCTGTCAGGAATTCCTTTAAAATTCAACAAAAAGCTATTTTAACAGCTATATCGTATTTTTGTGTATGATTGAAGTTTTTTTTGTGGAAAAACTTTGTGTAGTGATTGCGTTTTGTCTGACTGGAGGTTCCATTTGGGTTGAAGGGCCTTCCCTTGTCAGCCGTTGTCTGTCAAGTTCCTTTTTATTTTTAAAGGTTCTTGTATTCCTTGGTCATACCTTTCTATTTGTGACAGTTCTTGATTCAAAGAAAATAATTTCTCTGTGATAGCTAGTGTGTCTTGTATTTTACTGGTTATACACTAATTTGGTTGCCATTATGTCACAGGCTCCTAGGCCTTCAGGGTTTAAAAAGTGCACTAAGTGCAGTTTCAAAATGTCGATCACAGATGATCACTCTCTCTGTGTGTACTGTTTGGGCGCCAAACATTTGCAGGAGTCCTGTAGCGTCTGTCACACTTTTTCCTCGAGGGTCCTCCAAGAGAGGAAAAATAAACTTATTCTAAAAGGCCTTATTAAACCATCATTTGAAGAGGCATTAGCTTCCTCTCCTTCTCCTGCTAAAAAGAAAAGGGCGTCGGCTCCAACCAGTCCGTTGGAACCGACCGCCAAAAGACATAGGCAGGCTTCTCCTTCGGCTCCACGGACTTCGGAGCCGAGGGCGGAACGGTCTGCCTCGATGCCTCCAGCCTCGACTCCTCTGGGTTCGGAGCCGACGGCTGGGGCATCGAGGCGGTCACCTTCATCGGCTCCACTGATCTCGGAGCCGATGAAGGTTGTCCGCCAGACACTCCCTCCTCGGCGCCGAAGCCCTCTTCGCACCGATGGAAATTGGTTTGGACACTTCTTGGCGCCGATAATTGTCGAGTCGATTCGAGCCGGTCCCCTAGTCCCTTGGAGCCGTTGGAGAGGCCTACTCGGACCCATTCGGTCTCTTCCAGGTCATCAAGGATGTCAGATTCGGACATAGACAGGGTGCTCCAAAGACTGTTCCAGTCCCCAGTCTTTCAGAAATTTGTTTGGCTCCGACCCACTTGGCTTCGGAGCCGATAGCCCATTCCATTGCCATTCCTCCTCCGACCGCCGGCTCCGTGGAGCAGGTGCTGATGGAGCCAGTGGAGATCCTAGGGTTGGCTCCGACCCTTACTCCAACCCCGGCCTTCGGGTCCGAGTTTAGCACACGGACTTCTTCGGCCGGACCCGGGGGTGACGTTTCGGGGCCAATGCTGTCGGTTCCAAGCCTCCCTCTCGGTGCTTCGGCCGCGGGACTTCCGTCTGCTATCATGGCTCCGGAGACCGGACCCTCCCAGGACTCTGGGGGTCCGGCCTTCAGAGCTATGAGGAGTGCCTTGGCCAAGTCTTCTTCGGCCATCTCTACGGCTTTACCGGCACCTTCCCTGGGCATGGAGACTGGGTCTTTGGCAGTTCCCCTGTCTCTAGGCAGCGGAGCCCCAGGGCCTGAGGTTACCCCCACTGGGGGTTCCCTCCTCCTGAGGGTTCTTGAGTTGTCTTGGAGGAGCCCCCAAGGAAGAGATCGTGCAAGAGGAAGCACGTGGACTCCCCCGACGAGTCTCTTACAGCGACACTGATCTTGATGATGCGGAGGGGTCCCCAAAGTCGTCCTCGGATGATGTCTCATTTGCAGACATTCTAGAGATCCTTAAGCAACGAGGCGGCTGGAATTCCAAACCCCCCTCCGCTGATGAGTCGGTGTTTCTCAAGGCCTTCGGGGCTCAGCCCTCCGCCTCCTGGGTGTCTCCGCCCTTCGACGAGCTCCTGGATTTGGTTTGTCGGAGGGCGTGGGAACATCCAGATACTGTGGAACCAGTGCCTTCTCGCCCTAACAAATTTTTGTCTGCCCCACCCGAGAAGGAGTTCTTAACGAAAGGCGTGGCTGTAGATGCCATGGTGGTGGCATCTGCTACCCAGCAGGACGTGGCAGAGGCTTCAACGTCCGTCCATCCTCCTAATAAGGAGTCTAGGAGCATGGACCGGTACGGGAAGCGCACCCTGACTTCAGCAGCCTTTACTCTGAGGTCCCTGAATTATTTGGCACATTTCACCAGACTACAGAGGGATCTGGTCAAGGAGCTCTCAGACTCCCTCTCAGGTAACCTACCTGAGCAGCTAGCCCAGTCGATTAGCTCTCAGTTGGCTATCCTCACCTCGATTTCTAACTCGTCCATGAGGCTCATTTCATATGCGGCCGAAGGGGCGGGCAGAGCGGCAGGCACAGGCGTGGCTCTACGGAGACAAGCCTGGCTCCGTTTGTGTCATTTCGCTGAGGCCTTCAAGTCTTCCTTTGCCGACGCTCCCTTTGATGGGTCCTCTTTGTTTGGACCCAAGGTAAAAGACACTCTTACCCGCTGTGAGCAAGAGGGAAAGACTTTATCTGCCGTAGGAGCACGTTATTCCACTCCCTTTCGGCCTTATCCCAAGGCTAAAAGAGGAGGGAAGATGTGGTTCCGCAAATCACAGAAATTCTTTCCTCAACAGCAGGAAGATTCCCCTTCCAGAGGCAGAGGACGGGGAAATTTTTCTGGGAGACGCCATCCCAGAGGCGGCAGAGGCCCCTGCAACACTGGAGACCGCGAGTCCTTTCGTGGCTCTTCAGCCTCCCACACTCCATGAGGGATTGCCCGGCTGTGCTGCTCCGGAGCCAGTCGGGTGCCGTCTTGCCAAGCACCTAAAAGCCTGGGAGTCTATTACTCAGGACAGATGGGTGCTTCGGATTATTGCCGGAGGTTACACCATTCCCTTCACACACTCACCCCCACCGTCCAAAAAAATCCCGGACCCACCACCCAGTCAAAGGGAAATTGCAGCCGTAGAAGCTTCAAAGCTGCTAGAAAAGGAGTCATCCAACCGGTCCCCACAGACCAGATCGGATCCGAAATTACTCAAGGTTCTTTTAGTGCCAAAAGACAGGGGACCTGAGACCCATTTTGGATCTCAGCAAACTAAACCAGTCCGTCATGAAGTCCAAATTCCGAATGGTCACTTTACAATCCATTCTCCCATTGTTGGAGAAAGATGTTTGGATGTGCTCCATAGATCTCAAGGACGCCTATTATCACATACCGATACATCAGGCGTCCAGGAGGTATCTGCGCTTCAGCCTGGGAGACAGTCATTTCCAATTTTGTGCACTGCCCTTTGGTCTCACCACAGCCCCAGGGTGTTCACCAAGTGTTTGGCAGTAGTGACTGCTCACCTGAGGAGTCTCGGATTCCAAGTGTTTCCCTATCTGGACGACTGGCTCCTGACTGCCACCACCAGGCATCTACTACTAGAGAACCTACAAGCCACCATCTCCTGGGTGCTTCCCTGGGAATTACATTCAACTGGTCAAAGTCTGTCTTGCTGCCTTCTCAGCGCATAAGATTCATAGGAGCAGAGATAGACTCAAAATTAATGCAAATCTTCCTTCCTACCGAAAGGATACAAACATTACAAGGTCAAGCCCGAGCCCTGCTTCTAAGATCCAAAGCCCCAGCCAGGATGGTCCTGCAACTTTTAGGTTCAATGTCTGCCACGGTTCTCCTAGTTCCTCTGGCAAGATTGAACATGAGGATTCTTCAGTGGCTGTTATCGACACAATGGTCTTTTCAGGATCTCCCCCTCAATCATCACATACTGATTACAGAAACGTGCAAACGGGACCTCCGCTGGTGGCTTCTGCCATCCAATCTGAATCAGGGAAGACCTTTTGTTATACCCCCTCCGGTGGCCACCTTCACAACGGATGTCTCCTAGACGGGGTGGGGGGGGGTCATTGTCTGGGCAGGTCAGTTCAGGGTTCTTGGCTTCCAAACGAAACATTTCTCCATATCAATGTGTTGGAAATGAGGGCTGTACTTCTGTCCCTACAAGCCCTCCACAAGTTTCTCCCTCAAGGCATTATTGCTATCCACACAGACAACATGTCGGTGGTCTGGTATCTAAACAAACAAGGAGGGACCAGATCTTACCCCCTTTGCAGAGAGGCCATGAGGGTGTGGGAATGGGCAGTGGCTACAAACCGCTTCCTGGTAGCGACCCACATTCCAGGAAAATCCAATGTATTGGCAGACAGACTGAGCAGGACTATTCTCTCTCCTCACGAGTGGTCCCTGAACGAAACAGTAGCAGCTCAGATTTTCAAAAGATGGGGGATTCCGTGCTGCGACCTGTTTGCAACACCTCAAAACATGAAGTGCAAAAGGTTCTTTTCCTTGACCCCGCGTCAAGGGGAGGCAGCTACGGATGCTCTAGTCCAACCTTGGCCAACAGGACTGCTTTATGCTTTCCCTCCGGTTCCACTCCTCCCCAAAGTCATCCAGAAAGCTTCCCAATTGGGGTCCACAATGATTCTAATTGCTCCGTACTGGCCTCGTCAGGTATGGTTCCCCTACCTACAGAAATATACTCTGGACGGTCCTTGGTTTTTGGATCTAACTCCAGACCTTCTGGTTCATCAGTCGGGACAACAGCACCAGTCCCTTCACACTTTGAAATTAACAGCTTGGCTCCTCCACTTCCGACTTTAGTCAGAAATCACACCTTGGACCCGGAAGTTATTCACATTTTATCTTCAGCCCACAAACCCACCACTAAGAAATTGTATCACAGTAAGTGGAAGAGGTTTGCTATCTGGGCTCAACTCAGAGGCTTAGACCCTATTACTGCCCGATACCAGAGGTCTTGAAATTTTTAACATCCTTGTTTAATCAAGGATCTTCAGTCTCTACTATTAAAGTCCAACTAGCAGCTATCTCCAAATTTCATGAATCCATAGACCCACCGTTGATGAGCAGCAGATTATGTAAAACTTTCATGAAAGGTGCTGTGCTTTTAAGACCCCAGTTTTTCATCCTGCGCCTCTGTGGGATCTTGATTTGGTACTTCGTGCCTTAACATCTTCCCCTTTTGAACCGGCTGCTACATGTGAGTTGAAATATCTGTCTTGGAAAACTGCCTTCTTAATTGCAATTACCTCTGCAAGAAGAGTTTCAGAACTTCAAGCCCTATCTATCAAACCACCGTACTTGATTTTTCACAAGGATAGAGTATCACTTAGGCCTAATCCATCTTTTGTTCCAAAAGTTTGTTCTAATCTCTGTCTCCAACAATCTCTAGAGCTACCAGTTTTCTTTCCAAAATTTTCAAACAAAGCGGAATACACCTTGCATACATTGGATGTTCACAGGCAATTGCGCTTCTATCTAGACAGGACTCAACAAATTCGAAAAACAGATCAATTGTTTGTGTCCTTTTCAGATAATAAACTGGGTAAAACCATCACTAAAGCTACTATTGCCAAATGGATTAGAGATTGCATAACTCAGGCTTATTCCTCTTCAAATAAGCAACTTACAACATCTGTCAAAGCTCACTCTACTAGAGCTATGGCTGCCTCTATTGCATTTCATTCCAAGCTCGCTATTTCTGAGATTTGTGCTGCGGCTACTTGGTCCAACCCGCACACTTTCATTTCCCACTATAAATTGGATGTGGCATCTAAAGGGCGAGCATCATTTGGTTCCACGGTACTCAGGAGTGTTTTCCAGTGAGCCACCCAGGATTTAGGTGCTAGGGACGCTGTCCCATCAGTCAGAATGTAGGCGAGATAGGATCACATAACATCTTTTAGTTATGTACTCACCATAACTTCAGATGTTTGGGATCCATCTCGCCTACATTCCTAATACCCACCCTCCTTCCCCCTGCCTTGGAGATCAGAAGAGATTGAACGGTTTGAGTTCTACTGTTTTTATCTTGTATCATCTGTCGATGTTATATAAGCAGTGCATGCGTGTGTGCATGTATGCGGACAAACTAGATCTGGGGGACTGGTAGTGGTGCATCCTGGGATATAGTAAGCTCAGCCAATAAGAGACTTCGCTCTTTGGCATAAGCGTGCCGAGTCGGAGCCGAGGGATCGGCTCCGAACCCATCAGTCAGAATGTAGGCGAGATGGATCCCAAACATCTGAAGTTATGGTGAGTACATAACTAAAAGTTAACTTCCTTTTCTAGTAAGGTTTTTAAATTAGAGCCTTTTCTGAACGACACCCTAGGTCCTGGCCCTAACCTGTTTCTTGCTGCAGCATCATCATTTATCATGGCCCAATTTTTATTTAAAATCTCTCTCAGGAACTTGGCGTCACTCGAAAAGGTTGTTATAAAACTGATATGGTAGTCCAAATCATCCCTTCTGCTTAAAGAGTGATTGACCAGAGCCCTTTGTTCATCACCTCTTTCAGTTCCTCTATTTAGAATGGGTTGGAAATAACCCATTTCCATTTTCCTTCCAACTTCAGCAATAATTTTGTCTAATAGACCTTTTGGGCACCCCCTCCTGGTAAACATCCCAGTAGCTAAGCCAATTATTTAAATAAATTATTTTTTTGTTTGTTTTGTTGTATCATTCTTGGTGAAGGTAGAATGATGCTCAATGCAAGGCTCATACCCACCAGTGACAATATACTCAGAGAGGTCCATCATATCTCTCTTCATATAGTCTGGGGAGGTATGTCATAGGTCATTCACATCCACATGGACTATGACAGAGTCGTGCTGGTACTTGTGGTTGAGTGGCCTGTGTACCTGCATGATCTGATGAAGCCTGGCCCTGACAGGCAACTGACTGTAATCACTTTATCCAACTTGGTGAGCAACAATGAATTGTTTATTTTGTACTTTTACTTTACATTTATTTGCATACCTTCTCCATTTTTCTGTCTGTGCTATTTTTAGTTTGTTTGCAATAGTGTATGTTAGAGCCTTGTCTGTTTTGATATTGTGAGTTGCTTTTCCCTCGTCTATCTTTCTAAGTATTTCTGATTACCTCTTTCCTTTTCTATATTTTTCTAATAGTGGTACTTTTTGGTGTTAATTTATAGTTTTGTCTGTTCAGTGCTTCCATGGTGCTATCTAATTTCTTCAATTCCTTTCCCATTATTTTTCCATGTAAGACTTTATCTGTTATGAATTTAGCTGGACAGTAATATGTCTGATTTATTTCTGTTAGATCACAAGAATTTCTCTTAACAGTCCTAATTATTGTGTTCATCTTTTTTACCAAACTTAGTACATTTTGGATCTTATTTACCTTCTCCAATCTATTTCTTTCATCGATCTTAATATGTATATCCAGCTCCAGTAAATCAAGGCGCTTTTCCCTTAGATCATTTTCTTCTACACTGAGAGCAGCTTCTATGCTCTCTGTTTCCTGTGAGTATTTGAAAGAAAGTTCCAGAACAACTTCCTGTGACAATGTGTCCTTAATATTAGACCTCCCAGAAAGCCTGTTTCTCCTTCCTGGGATCTTAATTTTGTTTTGGAGAAGTTGACTCAGGTTCCTTTTGAGCACGCTGCTTCAGCTTCCTTGCAAAATTGTTCCTGGAAGTCTGTTCTTTTGTTACACTTACTTCTGCCAGACAGGTGTCTGAGTTTGGATGGGGAGTTTCCTTGAATGGAATGAAATATCTCCTGGATATGATTCATAACACCCAATGATCTGTTGTAATGGACTCCCATGCTTTTGGGTGTAGCGACAGGTGACCCCTGACTGCCTCCAGAGATGAGTAGTCAGGCAACCCCTCAGGGCTGCTGCCTGAGTTGGGTTCTCGGGACCCGAAATTCCTAGAACCTCCTCTGCCTCTAGGGTGGCATCTGTCATAGCCCCCTCTGCCTCTGGGGGAAGGAGCATCCCAGGAAAATGACTGAGACCTCCAGAACCACATCTTCATTCCTCGCTGATTCCTGGAAAAGGATCTTTGAGGAGACGAGAAGCAGATCCTGATGGCAGACAACATCTTCCCATCCTTCTCGCTCTGAACTAGTGTCTCTTTCACTGATTTCCCGTAAAGGGAAGAACCATCATACGGGGCATTGGTGAAAGACGCCTTGAAGGGCTCCGAAAATTGACACAACCAGAGCCTGGCATGATGCCTGAAGGCAATGTCTGTCCCGTCAGCCCTTGTGGAGGCCAGGGAGAACAACTCTAAGCAGATATTTACATACAACTGCATAAGTTGAAATGAAGATGGTATGAGCAATATGACAAAGATTATAGGAAACAGCTATGTAGGAGTCTCATCATATGAAAAAGAACAGTTTAAATCTGTGAAAAAATATAACATTCTGTTAAAAACTTAGTGAGCTTAGGTGTGCTTATTACACAATTTAAGTATTAGTTTTACCATGTAAGTAGCCTATTCTGTTGAAGCAGAGGGTTTTCAGCTAAATGGCACAGTGTCAACAATAGTATGTGACATAAGAATACAGAAAAAAAGCTGAAAAGTAGGGTGTACTAACCAGCGGTATAATTAGTGCTGCTGTATAGAACAGAAACCTCAGCATTGAAAGGAGAACAGCTGAGGAAGCTAGAGGTGATGGAGATGAAGTGCCAGGTATAGGTGGAATGATGCACACTATGGGACAGACAAAGAAATAAGGACACCAGAGCAGAAGCCCCAGTACCTTCAATTGCAGAGAAGACCAAAGACAGCAGATTACGGCGGTTCACTCAGATGTGCAAAAAAACAGAAGACAATCTGGTGAAAATGATTTGGGAAAGGCAGGAAGAAGACAAGAGGAAACAAGTGCACCCAGCAAAAAAAGTATATGGATTGTATAAGAGAAGACTTGTGACACGCATGAGTATCAAAGAAGGTAGGGGAGTGTCATTGAATAGAGCGATGGCAACAGTTGACATGACATCTTGACCCCTTGTAGAAAATGGGCAAAAGGAAGTGGATGATGATGATGAAGAAACATCACATAAACTTAACATAATGTATGAACATAGTTATGCGGTTGTATCTAAGGTTGTTATAAATGTCTTCTGCAGATGTTCTACTTATATAGTGAGCTGTACAGATTTGAGCATGAGAGCTGGAATTAAATATGTTTGATGCAGAGAAATATAACTGGCAGATAAAACTGAATGCCTGTGTTCCTCAAGGACTGAATGATATCAATTTTAAATGTAAACTGAAATAATGGCTGTAGGTTAACGTTTCGGTAGTCTGAAATCTTTTCACTAAAGACAAAAGCATTAACTGTTGTGGTGTTGTGACTTTTTTAACACTGAATAATTTCAGACAAGTCTATTTATTTATTTACATTTGTTTATCGGGAAATTCCGACTGGACACAGGTCCTTTTTCAGCGGATGCCCGGGGAGAAAAGCTCCACATCATGTACATGATAAATAGAGATACAAAGTTGCAACAATAGTAACGTATTAAGTGACCCTTGGTCGTCGTTAGTTTTGATTTAAGTGATTGTGTTATTTCATTCTGGGCCATTGCACATTTGTTTGCTTTGAATATTTAAAAAGGCATAGAGGGAAGATGACACTGAGACGAGCAAGGGAAAATATAACTAGAGTTGTAGCAAAAGAAAGTGGACTGGATACTCCTACTTTTCACCAATAAACGAGTTACAAAATGACTTATTCAAAGCAAATATGGCTACACAAGTGGTAGTATACCAGCTACTACTGCCTAGGCTTTTCAGAAATCTAGTGATAACATAAACACATAATCATGCACTGGAGGGACACACAAGAGGGAATAAATTTAGTGGGTGTGTGTGTATATCCATGTGCACGTGTGTGATGAGACTCCCAGCTGCCTTCTGTAGTGGTACTGATGTTCTTCGTGTTTCATTGCTGCAGTCATTACATTTGGGTAATCTGCTGGCAGGTTGCCCTCATTCGGCCTGAATAACAAAGTCTTGGGTCCTGCGTCGGTTGCTGTCTCCTCTTCCATGACGTCAGATCGTCAGGGGTATAAAACATGCAGCCGACACCATTTTATTCAGTCTTTCTTGTCGCATGGTGCCCGAAGCAGAAGCAATTCGCAAGTGCCGGTCGGCTGACTCCTGTAATTTTCGCATTCGAGTTTCAGAACCGAAGTCTTCAAACTAAAGCTAAGTACCCCGTTGGGGAAACTTTTTCTTGCTCTGTACTGATGTCAGCAAAAGTTAATAATTGCATTACTTGTGGGAAGCAAATACCTCATAAGGATTTTCATTTGTACTGTATTCCTTGCCTAGGCCCAGATCATAACGTGCCTTGCTGTCAGTTTTGTGCTAGATTTAACCAACGCACTATTAAGCATCGGTATAGTTTTGCTTTTAAATATTTTGGATCAAGATTTAATTATCCTGAAATGTCGTCAGCTAGCAATCCGACTACCGGAGTTCACAAACAACGCAAGAAAAAGACAGAGACAGACCGTCGAGGTCCAAAACCGATGACAAAGCTTCTCCTAAGCCATTCGCCGGTTCGTCGGTACTCAGTGAGGCGCTTTTGCAGTCCCTGATACCCGCTACTTTTGAGTCGCAGGTCTCTTCCGAGACCCATTCGGAGTCCGGTATGCTGCGAGTTTCTCAGAGTATTGAACCCGCGGAGGTCTCTCCCTTGGATGGGTCCGGAGCCGCTGAGCAGGCACCAGCTTCTGAGGGTGTTTTCAGGCCTCAACATTTTTATATAAAACTGATGCCAGCCTCAAAAACAAGGTCAGAAACATCTATGTCTAAAAAACTGATGCATGAGCCACGTGCTCAGGCCCCTGTGCCTAAAAAAACAGATTATCAGAATGGCTGAGGACTTAATTACCTTGATCAGGGGTTCCCACCCCCCCTGCTAAGAGGCCTAGGCAAGGCACTATTTATGAATCTTCAGATCAGGTTTCCATTTCTTCTGATTCCTCTTCTGATCAGGAATTTTCTTTTCCACTCTGTGAGGATTCTGATGCAGAGGAATCCATCCCATCTGCATCTCCTCCTGAGGATTACTCTTTTGGAGAAACTTTGCATACTTTAAGGGAACATTTTCACTGGGAGAGTCAGGACTTTTCTGAATCAAAAAAGAGGCTTGGGGATTTCCTTCTTCTTCCTCAGCATAGGCCTTTGGCTATACCCCCTGTACTAGACATTGTGGATGATGTGTTTTCGGAATCAAGGATGGCTCCTGATTCCCTACCTCCGGCTCCTAGTAAGCCTGACAGATATTACAGGGTTCCTGACTCCCACAAATTTATATTCAAAAATCCTGCTGCTGATCCAGAGACTATTTCTCAGGGTCCCAAGGGTGTAAAGGCCTCTGCAGCCAAAAATCCCACCCCCCTCTGATAGAGATTCCAGGGCGCTGGATAGATGGGCAAAGAAGGTTCATACGTCTGCTACCTTAGCAATCAGAGTCTTAAACTGGCAGTTTCATATGCTGAAATATCAACAGCATGTTATGGGCTTATTGAAACAGAAAGTGATGTTGATTTCCGATTGTGTGGAAAATAGAGTTACAGGAATGATTGCATTCAGCAGAACAAGTTGGAAAGCATACTGCAATGTGGTTTTCATTCCTTGGAGGCTCCTTGCAGGGCCGCAGTTACTGGATCTGTGATTAGAAGGCATGTTGGCTCAAGGAGCAAAATCTGCCTGATCATGTTAAAGCTAAATTGTTGGATGCTCCCTTGCAGCTTGATACTCTGTTTGGTAATAAGGCAGAAGAGGTTTTAAAGAAAATGGAAGATAAAGCTAAATCTATGCAAACTGTAAAAGATTTCTTGCAAGTGCAGCCACCCAGGTTTAGTAGGCACTGGCCTACTAAAAATTGGTCCTTTTCTGTGTCCAACAGAGCCACTCAAAGCAAATCCAGGTGCTCAAAAGGCTCCAGATACCAATCACAGGGTTCTCACAGGTCAAAGCAATGAGATGCCTCCACCTCCAAATCTGGAGGAAACAAAGCACAACCCTACAGTAAGCAATCTCAGTGACTTTCCTCTACCATCACCAAGCACTTATCTTTTAGCAGCCCCCTTGGGGGGAAAACTAGCACTTCATGCTCAAAATTGGCAGTTAATTACCCAGGACAAGTGGGTATTGAACATAGTATCCCAGGGGTACAGATTTAATTTCCATACTTTGCCAATTCCAAACGGATGGCCAGATCTGCCACAAAATCAGTGGCCAGAGGCTCAGAAACAAGTTATGTCCCTCATGGATATGGGGGCTATTCAGCCAGTACCAGAAAAGGAAAAAGGATAAGGTTTTTATTCAAGACTTTTCCTGGTACCCAGAAAAGACAATTCTTGGCGTCCAATACTGCACTTATCAATTTTGAACACGTACCTGGACATTCCAAAATTCAAAATGCTGACTTTACAACAGCTACTGCCTATGCTGGGAAGGAACGCTTGGTTAGTGACTCTAGATTTAAAAGAGGCATACCTGCATATCCCAATAAGGGAATCATGCAGCAGATACCTCCGCTTCAAGGCAGGTTTTTGCATTACCAATTCTCTGCACTGCCCTTTGGCTTATCTACTGCGCCCAGGGTCTTTACAAAGTGCCTGGCACCAGTAATTGCATTCTACAGACAAAGAAGCATACAAATGTATCCTTATCTGGACTACTGTCTCATTCAAGCAGAGGACAAGGGCACTCTTCTTATACATTTGGCATTTGTAAAAAGGCTTCTAACATGCCTAGGGTACACAATAAATGAAAAGAAATCCCAACTGGTACCCTCTCAAATAATTACATTCCTGGGTGCAAGCTTGAATACAACTGCCCAGATGGCTTACCTTACGCCAGACAAACAAAAGCAACTGATAATATATTTCAAACAAATGGCAACAAAAACCCAGTTATCTGCAAGACAAATTCTGCAGGCTTTGGGGTTCATGGCATCCTGCATTCTACCAATTACATATGCGAGACTGCATATGAGGAAACTTCAGTGGCACCTAAAAAGTTTATGGAGCCAACATTGTCACAGTCTGGAAACAATGATTCCTCTCATTCCCTGCCTGCAACAGGAGTTTCTTTGGTGGGCAGAGACATGTCACCAAAACAAGGGACTGTCTTTCACTCTAGCCCCTGCCACCAAAACCCTAACTGCAGATGCATCAGACTTTGCTTGGGAGGCCCACCTGGCAGGGAGATGCATTCAGGGCAAATGGAGCCCAAAACAAATGCATCTGCATATCAACCAGAAAGAGATGCTAGCTGTTGAGAATGCTCTGACAGCCTTCAAGGACTTACTTCATCCAGGACAACTACTGATAAAGATGGACAACACCATGGTTATGTGGTACATAAACAAGCAAGGGGGGTACACATTCCTACCCCCTTTGCAGTCTGGTCATGACATTGTGGAACATGGCTTTGACTTACCAAATACATCTTCGAGCTCAGTTCCTGCCAGGAAAACAAAATACTCTGGCAGACGACGTAAGCAGAAATCTTATGGACCCACACGAATGGAAACTGGATCCACAAATCTTCAGCATGTTAGCATGGAAATGGGGGAACCCAGACATAGATCTATTTGCCTCTCCCCAAAATTATCAGCTGGACAAATTCTGCACAAGAATTCATCACAAAAAAGCATGGAAAGTGGACGCCCTATCCTTCAATTGGAAAAACCTATCAGTCTATGCCTTTCCCCCTCTGCCTCTTCTCTCCAAGGTCTTACTAAAAGTCAGACAGGAAAAACCAAAAATGATCCTAGTTGCTTCAGACTGGCCTCGACAACACTGGTACCCACTTCTAAGGAATATGTCTCAATTTCCTCCTTGGTACTTGCCTCAAATACCACATCTACTGTCTCAGCAGAACAATCAAATTCCGCACACTCCACTCCAAACTCTGAACCTTACGGCATGGCTGATCATTTAATTATTCAAACAACACCTCTCAGATTTT
>NC_056731.1:1942663345-1942668345 GCF_019279795.1 Protopterus annectens
GAAGGACAAGAAATGGATTAGGAAGGTTGTAAAGGCGGAAGGGACTACGAATAGTGCTGGGGTGGCAATTATAATCAAGAATCAGTTTCAAGGAGAAATTTTGGAGGACAAAATAGATAAAGAAGGCAGATGGTGTTTGGTGGTTCTCAAATCTGAAAGTTTGGATAAGCCGATAGTACTTTTATGTGTTTATGCCCCAAATGTGAACCAACATTATTATATAGCTTCAATTTACTCTATTCTACAGTCATATAACAACTGTTACATAGTGATGGGGGGGGGGTTGGAATGCATACCAAGATTCTAAAACTGATAAGTTGGGAGCTTCGACTGCTTTTAATAAGCAGGCAATGGTAGCGTTGAAAGAACTGAGAACGGATTTCAAACTGTATGACCCTTTTAAACACAAACACATACAAGCAAAGGCAGAAAACTTTACTTTCTATTCTAGCTGCCATAAAATGTGGTCAAGAATTGATTTTTTTAAATTCCAGAAGTGTTCATTTCACTTGACCCTAGGGTTTCTAATCAAGCTAGACAGCTCTCAGACCATTCTAAAATAACTTTAACTTTAAAGACCGACATTTTGAATACTAAAAATCATGGTGGATATAATTGGTCCTTAAACCCATACCTATTAACCAAAGAAGATATAGTACAGGAAGTTAAGGAGATACTTAAACAATTAGTATACAATATACCCCGTAATGAACATCCATTAGATATAGAATGGGCTACAACTAAAACTTTGTTAAGAGGATTATTTATTCAGAAAGCCACTTATTATAAAAAACTCCAAAATAAAGAACAACTGGATCTGGAAACTAAAATACAATTATTAGACCAGGAGCTGATGAGTAACTACACTGAACAAACAGAAACTGAGTTGTTAAGATGTCAGAAAGAGCTGTTTCTTATGCACAACAGAAAATTGACACTGTATGAACAAAGAAGTTTAGTTAAATATGCAAATCACATTCAAACTCCCTTGAAAGCATTAGCCCGTATTATTAATCAGACGAAATCGACACGATTAATTACCAAAATAAATCATAACAATACGTTATATACTGATAAGTCAGATATCATGAAGATTTTTGAATCAATTTTTAATCAGATATATGGTGAGCAACAAACTCATGGGCATGATGAAGAGAGAAAAGAGTTCTTACAGAAAATTAATTTTCCCAAGATTGACAAGGATTCTCATGGAGAATTGACTGCATTGATTACAGTTGATGAAGTTCTAGAGGCAATTAAGAAATTAAAGCCACATAAAGCCCCAGGACCAGATGGTATGACCTCTGAATTTTATAAATCTTTTAGTGGGATTCTGAGCACCGTACTTTCGCAGACCTTTAATTATATCATTTCAAATGGCAGCAATGATCTTCATTTTAATGCCTCAAGAACAATTCTGATATTGAAAGAGAATAGTGATCCCAAAAATCCAGACAATTATAGGCCCATATCACTGTTGAATATTGATATGAAAATCATGACATCTATTCTAGCTAGTAGATTAAAAAAAATAATAAACTTGATAATATCAGAAGAACAGGCGGGGTTTATAGATGGGAGACAGACTATAGACAATACATTAACTCTTCATACTTTAATATCTTATGCGAAGTATAAAAATATGAACATATATGCTTTATTAATTGATGCTCAAAAAGCATTCGATAGAGTTAATTTGGCATATTTATTTGAAACATTATCATATTTCAATATACCTCAGCTCTTTATTTCTATGTTAAGAAATTTATACAAGAATGCATACACTAGTTTATATATAAATCATGAATGCTCCAAAAGGATTCAAATTAAAAATGGAACTCGACAGGGATGCCCATTGTCTCCCATACTGTTTAATCTGTATTTGGAACCTTTATTTCTTCATATGAAACAAAATGTTTTTTATAATTCTCCTGTACTTCTTGGGATAAAGGTTAGGATGGCTGCTTTTGCAGACGCTCTAAATACATACAGTACCACACCGGTGTCGGATATGGAAAAAATACTAACAGCAATACAAACCTTTGAGAAAATTGCTAATTACAAACTAAATTTTAAAAAAAACAAAATATTCCCTCTAAAGACACCTACACCTTTTTCAATGCTACCATTGATAGGACGAGTAAGGACAGAAGAAAGAATAAAATATTTGGGGATTGACTACTCAACTGAAAATAGAGAATTTTTTATCAACAATATTAAGGCAACTGGAGACCGAATAACAATGGATTTGAAAAGATGGAGTAAGTTGAAGCTACCGATGATGGCAAGAGCAGCAATAATAAAAATGCACGTTCTCCCCAGAATGCTATATATTTTTAGAGCAGCACAACTTAAAATCACAAAATCCTTTTTTAAGCAGTTTCAGATAGGATTGGGGAAATTTCTGTGGGAACCCAGAAAAACGAGAATATCCTATGAGAAACTGATGGCTCCTAAAACGAGGTGGGGGGGTTGGATTTACCGGATGTTGAGATGTATTACACAGTGATTCAGGCCAATAGGATTTTAAGGGTGTCTTACTTGGACAGTGAAAATAGAAAATGGATACCCAAATGGGTACTGCTAAATTATAAACATATAAAAGGGAAGGGAATTAATGTTAAAGCTGTACCATTTTTGAATATAAGAACATTGAGTAAATATGAGTTAATGGAGCACATCAAGATATGGGCAATGGCGACTCAAACTCTGTTTGCCTCCTTGAACCTTTTAAAATATATGATGATGTTTCAACCGTTTGATGGGAATCCTAATATGACTATTGGTAATCAACTGATAGACTTAAAGAAATATCCATTTATTAAGGAATTAACTGTAAGGGATTTATACCCGTTCTTAGGAGTAGCGGTACATGATATCTTAAAAGAGATGAATCTTCCCATTTCTTATTTAATTATAATGAGGCAGTTAAAAGATTTGGCCATAAATTATTTTACCAGTTCTGAAATTAAAAAAGAGGAACTAGTTATTTCATGTCATCTGTGGGAAGCATTGCAACAAGACAGAAAATATATATCCTCAGCGTATAAAATGGCAAAAGAGAGAAAATATAATAATCATATTCTGTTATCGAAATACTGGAGAGAAATTGCCATCCCTAGACGACAGTAAAATAGTAGAGGCGTTTAACTTAACATTAAAATCCGTATCACTTCAAAAACTGGTCTTTGCTCAATTGATGATATTTAACAATGCATATTATACCCATCTAACACTTCATAAATTTGATTCAAAAAAGTCACCTAAATGTCCACAGTGTGTAGATCAGACAGCAGACCTGTTACACATGTTCTGGAGTTGCAAGTGCATTTATAAATTATGGAATTCATTAAAGTTACAGCTACAAAAATGGGTTACCAAAACTCAACACTCTCCTGGGAATTTCTGATTTTACATATTCCACGGAGAATTTGGACAAAACAAAAAAGATTGTAATTATGAATATTAGTTTACTAATGAAATTATATATAGCCACAAATTGGTTGAACCCAGCACAGGTGTCGTGGCAAAATTTCAGGCTGTTAGCGATTAAGCATATATTAGCACAAATTGTTAATTAGAAATAATAAGAAAAGTATAAACAGCATAAAAATTTGGGAACAAATCTTTAATATTATTTTGGCGTGTTCCTATCCACTTTCCGTCAGGACATTCTGTATGTGTACCAACACATTCTTGGATTAGATAGAAAATGTAGAAATAATACAAATTATTGGCTTGAGTTGGTTTATAATTGTCTATAGTAGATGCTTTTATGTTTAATTTTTTGTTATTTTATTTTCCTGTACTTGGTTAAAATGATATTTATTCTTAATGTATAATAGGGAAATTCAAAATGGAACTAAAACATTGGAAGCAATATTGTACATAATGTAAATAGTGTGTGAAATGTATAATGGTGTTGCAAAACAATAAAAACGATTATTGAAAAAAAAAAGGAAAGTTGCATTGAATTCCTTTAAAGCTTCATGTAAGGATACTTTTTTTTGGATATTCTAGGTAAAAGATAATAGGGTAGTTGCAGAGGTTTGGGTTAAACTTGGACAGGTTGCATGTTGTTTTATAAACATGCCATTTATGTGGATGTGGCAGGTGTATGGTTTAATTTCTCCAAATCTTTTGGGTATCTAATACCATTATGGAAATGGATCCCATTCCTAAGTCAGGGTATTGGTAAAGTTCATGAAATTAGTATTACTTCAATCTTTATCCATAGGTGCTCTTTGTAGCAGCCACACTAGGCCTGGAATTCATTCCTGCAATTCATACAGAGTTATATTTATGGGTAGCATATCAAAAAGTAACTGTAGTTTTTTTTTTAACCCATTGCTCCTACTACTACTATTGTAACTGTCTTTCCATTTTCCACCACACTGCTCATGTTTCTGCCTGCAAATCTTGATAGTTTATTACTTTGAGTCGTGCTGCATGTAAGACACTGTAATAGCAATGTGTAGCAATTTCAAAGATCAAGGCTACTTTTGTGTTTTGTAATGAACCACTAT
The DNA here is from genome assembly GCF_019279795.1 of Protopterus annectens. Classification (NCBI taxonomy): domain Eukaryota; kingdom Metazoa; phylum Chordata; order Ceratodontiformes; family Protopteridae; genus Protopterus; species Protopterus annectens. The sequence goes on from NC_056731.1 coordinate 1,942,667,872, forward strand.
AACTGGTGTTCTCACAGCTACTTTTCCAGACTGTTGGTAATGGCTGATCCTAACTGATGTACACTTCATCATTCTGTATAATACTTTGTGGTTCATGCTCACAATGCCTCTCAGTTATTTCTGTATTGTGGTGTTTGCACAATCCTCAGTGGAACAATCTTGGCACACTATTGTGTCTTTCCGTGTATAGGCCCTCTGCCATAAGCATATCACACCCAACAACAAGGTATACAACTTTCTAATTCTTTTTTTTTTTTTTTTTTTTTTTACAGAACCTACATTTGTCTGGTTATCCCACATGTTCAATGGACTTTGTAAACTAATGTGTAAGTAGTCCACTATCTTGGGCTCCTGTTATTAACCTTTCATCCTCTGGATTCAACTCCTGTCCCTTTATCCATTCCTGTGTCAAATCCTTATCAACATGAAGTTATTTTAGGAGATCTCTATACTTCTTACTATATTTGTGGCTTT
>NC_056731.1:1943612585-1943638940 GCF_019279795.1 Protopterus annectens
TGAGAGAGTTTCATCTTCAGTGTATAGAAGTACAAAGCCACATCAGCAGAAGGAACCACTTCAACTTAACCAGATTCTGGAACTACCTTGGTCGACAGTAGTCAGACATCTTCGAGTGAAGTGGTCAACATTATTTGGTGTTAGACTCTTACTCCAATTGGTTCAAGATTGATTTACTTCCTAACCTAGCATCCAGTACAGTCATTACTAAGATGAAGCGTCATTTTGCAGTTCATAGGAGTCCGCACAAAGTTATTTCTGACAGTGATGCACAGCTTACAAGCCAACAGTTCAAAGGATTTCCTGAAGAGTGGGACTTTACTCGTATCACAAGTAGGCCAGAGTACCTGCAGTCAAATAGTTTTGCAAAACGTGCAATTCAGAGAGCCAAGCAGTTACTTGAGAAGTCAAAATGAGATGGTGTGTGATGTTTTCTTGAATCTCTTGACTCTCAGAAATGTTACTTGTGATAAACAGCTTGGTGCACCTGCTCAGAGATTTCTGTCGAGAAAAACCAGAACCACATAACAGTAGTGCATTGTTGGTTCCATGTGTCAAGAGCAACAGAGGAGTGAAAGCCAATCTGTTAAAGTGCCTTTCCCAGAAGTCCTACTACGATAAGACCAGTAAACCACTCAGTTCATTACAAGAAGTGGTAGGGATGCAAATATCCAACGGTTATGATCGAATTGGTGTCGTGAAAAATATTGGTTCAGAGCCGAGATCGTACATTTGTGGAATCAGAAGGAGCAATCTTCAGGTGCAATTGTAAATATTTGAGACTGGTGTCTGACTATACCACGGTATATAGCTTGTGAGAAAGACTCTTTATCTCTGTGAGTTATCCAGTGTTCTAATTCTAGAGGAAGTTCCAGAAGACATTCCTGTTCCTTTGACAAATCCAGAAGTTCCTGACTAGTTGTGCACCGCAGACTATCCCAGTTGCTAAATTTGGTCCCAACTGGTATGTTGAATCTCTAAACCCTGTAGCAGATATGAAGCAACATGGACATTAACATTGTGTTTTGTTTCTGATGAGTATAGTAATGCATGCCTAACTATGCCTATTGTTATGTATAAAGGGCAGTCTTTTTAAGAGGGAGGATGTAGATCAATATATGAGTATGTACCTTTAAGAAGCTACCCAAGGACCCACCTTTAAGAAGCTACCCAAGGACCCACACAAGTGTATAAATACTGAGCACGTGCAAGTCTGATTGCCATTTTGTAGTTAGTTGTTGAGATGTAAGCATGTATGTATGTAAGGTCAGTCTCTTAACTAGTTCTTTCGTATTTAATGATGCTGCTAGCCATCCTGATGTGTTTTTGTGTATCAAAGCATCTAAGCGAAAACCCCAGCCTTCTTGTTATGTGTGTTAGAGACAATCAAGTGATAAGTATTTTTTTCTTCAAAGTAGTAGTAATATAAAGCAGTCCTGTGCAAGATTTTGGGGACCTCTAACTGAACTGTAGGAGGCCAAGCACGCGCAGTTGTTTGGCACAGTCTCCAAGGAAAAGGAAGGGTAGTTCATAGCTAGGAATGTGGGGTAGTAGCTTCCTGTACATAGGATTATGATCGCTTGAGGAGCTAGGAGTGTGAGTTTGAGATCAATGGAACAATCGGACAAGGACTGCAAAAGCATTTGAAGTTTAACACAGTTTTGTGTGTGTGTTGTAAGTTAATAGGGGATGGGATATTTTTGAAAATGTATTTAGTTTTTTGTTTTAGGGTTTTTATTAAAACACAAAGTCTTGAAAATGTGGCATGGGTTCATATGGAAATGAGAAGAAACTAAGATCACCCTGCCAAACAGTGTGTGCAAGTAACGCACAAGTTGGAAATACACATTCAGAAAACTGTCATGTACAATAGATGGGAGCAATAGTTTTTTTTATTATAATTGCTACACTTTTTTCATGTTATCTTGGAACCTAAATGGCCTTGCAGGTATAGGCAAAAATGAGAGTATTGAATTATATGAAAAAATGCAGAGTGCAAATAACAATGCTGTAGGAGACGCATTTTGGAAGGAAATGATCATGTGAATTTTATAGAATCATCATCGCTTTCCACTTTGAATTGCTGCTTTCTGTTTGTGTTATGTAGGAGAACCTTAACTGTGTAGCTTTAAAATATCCCTTCAAATCCGGTAATCCTAAACCTCCTTGTTCTATTGGGAGGATCAGTTATCCCAATTTATCCAACTTGACTCTTGCCCTCTTCACCTTACAAGTACAATCCTTCAACTCTTTATTAATTACTATCCATAGCTTTTCCTCTGGTTGATAAAAAAAATATGCCAGACCGGTGTTAAAACGAAAACAAAAAAAAGCAAAACTGAAGGGACTAAAAATATTTTACTGCTTGTATCTTTCTATCCATATCCATAGCCAAGAGTTTCATGTTTCTAAATTTTTGCATTATGTTTTGTTCAGTCTCTTCCTGCATATCCTTAGCTGTCGTAACAGAATCCTGTTTAGTCCATACTCTTAAATACTTCATTTTATTATGTCACCATAAATATGGGTTTTGCTGAACCAATTCATTTGTCGGTACATAGTTTATAGCTATGCCCCTTGCTTTGTCTTCATTAATTTTATATTTAGGAAAACAAAACTGAAGTAAGAATGGATAGCACAGTGATGCAGCGGTTCCGTTATCACCTTACAAGAGGTTTTCTGGTTTGATTCTCTGCTGAGGTGCCTTCTGTGATGAGTCTGCATGTCCTCCCTGAATCTGTTTGGGTTTCCTCCGGGTGGTCTGGTTTCCTCATACGTTATAAAGATGTGTATGTGGAGCATTTCTCCCTAGGCCTCCACTGAAAATTAGCTTTGTTCCAAGTCAGACTTTCCTGTTAAGCAGATGTTAAATAAATAAGAATGTTCCACAACACTGAGATGTCCTTTTGTTTCCATCATGAACAAAATAATATCTGCAAATAAGGCCAACTTTATTTGAACAGCATACCAGTTGTATTCTTGTGTTTCTGAGTCCCTTACTTTATTAGCCAGTGGTTCTAAATATAAAACAAATAAAGGGAAAAGAGGACACCCATCCCTGGTTCCTTTGTTCAAGCACAACTTATCAGAGGGGAACCTTCCCACTTTGATTTTTTTTGCTTCTGATCCCTTGTATATCCTTTTAATTAACCTTGATTTTTTATCGGAAATGCAAATGCTTTTATTTCTGTACTCCTAAAATACCAGCTTACTCTGTTGAAGGCTTTGTCTGCATCAAGGCCCACCAATAACAGAGATATTTTCTTACTCCCCCCCCCCCCCTGGATCATCATTGTTCTATTAATGTTGTCAAATGTTTGACTGCCCTCCACAGAACCATATTGGTCCATATCTTTTAATTTTAGCATTATCTTTGCCACTGTTTTAGCCATTATAGACCCAAACATTTTGTAGTCATGGTTTAAAATTGAAATGGGCCTATATGAAGCTGGATCAGCTGTGTCTTTACAACCTTTGGGTATTACAGCACCACAGTTTTTTCTAGGAAGTTGGTACCTCCCCTCCTTTTAAACTTTTTAAACAAAGCCTTCTAGATCTTTATCACTCAAGCATAGACTGCAAATTTTAGCTGGAGTGGATATACCAGGGTTGCTTACCAGGGTAAGTTAGGGGTTTGAACCTCCGTGTATAGTGAAAGCAGATGCCCCTCATAGAAATAAACAGAAAAATAAAAAAAGATAGTCTTCCTAGACATTCAGGGAAAATGACTGGATTCATTTTTCCCAGGGCCTGTTTAAGGGCATAATGGCACTCAAGCCACCATCCTTCACATAATCTTCTCCTACTCCTTTTACACCCTAAAAGAGATATTTAGAATATTCTTTTGAGGATAGAGGCAGACCCAGACTCTGAGCAGTTCTTGGCCTACTTAGATCTATTCCCCAGACCAAGTAGTCACTGAAGATTCCCTTTCTCTGGATTCCCCTTTTGGAGACAAATGTAACTCTATGAAACACTGAATCGAAATCAAAACAGATTTCTGATGTGCAAAAAATGTATTTTAATCTATTAAAGGAAGGCATGCCTGCTGTTGTCTCGCCTTTCTTGATACTTTTGCATCAACATCTACTGCTGCTGATTGTCAACCACCAGCTCCTAAAAGGCCTGATGGATTCTGTAAAGTACCTGAAAATTTAACATTTTTTGTGCAAGAGTCCCTTGGCAGATGCTACTGAACAAGCCTTCTAAACTGCTACAGCAGAGCAATAGATAGACTGGGAGAGAATGTATATACTTCTTTCACCTTTGCTTTCAGAGCTCTGAGCTGTCAAACCCAAATGACTAAGTATTTGCTGTCTGTCTTGGGGAACTTAAACAAAACTTTGGCTTCAATGGAAGGACCAGCCAGCAGGCAACAGGTCATAGCCATGGTTGCTAAGGCTTCTTAATTGGCTAGACTTAGCGTCAAATGCAGCTGTGATGAAGTGGAAGTTCCTTCCAGAGCAGCTGCCAGAGGTTCTGTGATTAGAATATATGCACAGATATGCTCTGAATCCCCTCCCTGAGGACATCAAAGCCAAGCTTCTAGGTTCTCTTGAACTGGGGTCTTTTGTTTGTCCCTAATGCAGCCAGTTTAAGACTTTACAAGAACAGGAGAACATGATAGATTTCAGACAAATTTTCCTTACTTCATTTCCAAGATATCAAAGAGACTACCCTGAAAAAGCCTACTTGCTTTGTCTGCAAGAGGTCCAAGCCCTCTCATAAAGTCAAGAAAATGTATGTATACTACTTGGAAATCACTATTTATGATCATGGGCTTAGAATCATACATTGGACATTTGGCTCTGTGGAAGGTGTTGGCTTTGGTACCCTGGCCAGACGTCCAGGATATCTGGCAAAGATATTCCAACAATTTGAAATACTGCAACAATGATCAGTAGGCCATCTACTGTTATGGGAACTTGTTGCACAACTGTACTGTGTATACATAAGGCCATTTAACTGCCAGGAATCTGTACCCTGAAACAGCTTTGGAATCCCTCTCATTAAATGCAGTTATGGTGCAGGATATGCCAATTTTAGAGCTGCTGTCTGTACAACTGTTCTGATTCTGGCCATCTCTGTTCAGCTAACAGCTTGCAGTTCAGCAAACCATGCACTGTTTCTACAGATTAGATAGCTTTCTTAGTTTTAGTTGTTCAGGGTATCCTAGTATTAATATACTGATAGGATTGGGTGATGGGCCATCTTAGGTTAGAAAGAGAATTTTGGGTGGGCAGGAGGTGTAGATGTTAAGGTGTTTTTTTTTCACCGCTATTCCAGTCGCGTTCATTTTCTTGTATTTGTTCTCATTTCTAGATTATGTAAGATGACTGCATTTGTGTTTATTGTATACGGATTTTAATAAATATGTATGCATTAAATCATGGAAATATGCTAAATGTAATAGTGAATATTATTTTGTTTCACTAGAAAGAACTGTAGAAAGTTAATTAAAATTGTGTTTTTGCAGAAAGTTACACTGCGTATCAAATGGCCAAAACCTGTAAAGTTCGAAGGGTATGGGCTCAGGAAGATTGATGCAGAAAGAGAGGCAGCAGCAGCAGCGTGTAAACTGTTCAAGGTATATTTTATAAAAGAATTTCTTCTTCAGTCTTGAGAGGCATTTTAAATCTGTCACTTTACCCCTAGGTGGGAATAAGTGGATCTGATTGTATATGGTATGCAAGACAGTGAAGGTTAGAAACCCTCATGATCAATGGATTAATTGCATGAAAATGTCCTGTACAATACTGTGGAATAGTACTCATTCTTATTTTTAAAAGTGGTCTTACTCTGCACATATTTGCAGTGAAGCTTTCTAATGTAATCCAAACAGCCACTGCAAGTGCAAACAAAATGTAACAGAAACACAAAATGAAGGCACAGTCTTCTTCAAGCTTTATAATGTAGTTGGAACTCTTCAGTCTGTATATAGTAATCGAAATGTCCATGCAGGTTTTGTGGCCTTGTTGACACAGTTATGAGAAGTAGTAGTAAGCTAACTGAATGCGCAGTGTTATAAAGAACAGTCTCATCAACAGAAGGGGAAAATAACTGTGTTCGTCGCCTGTGATATCCTACATTAGGTTATTGGTAGAGGCCCGGATTGTGTGTGTGTGTGTGTGTGTGTGTGTGTGTGTGTGTGTGTGTGTGTGTAATGATTTCATCAATGTGTCAACACAGCATGAGTTGATAAATAAACCAGTGACCCAAAGGTTTGATGGGTTAGGGTGGTGTGTCCACCACTGAGCTAATCTGCTTTTCCATTAGTAAGGATGAATAATTTTGTTTGAGTTGGTCTTTATATATGGTTGTGTTCTTTCACAAATGTGTTAATCAGCCTACTTTGAGATCAGATTTTACCATTCTGTATGAGGTTTTGCAGGCAATTGTCAGTGTGCATTTACAGTGTAGGGGACTTAGTGTCATTTTATTTGGTGGATGTTTGATGTGATGAGTTGAACGCCTGTGTTGGTATGGAGTGTATGCTGAGGGATAGGTAGGAGGATTTAAGGTTGTCAGATAATTTGGTTGAGTATTTACTTGTGAGGTAGTTAAGCTGTAAGGAAAATGGAACAAATAAGTTACTTATATTCTAACCATCTGATATACCAAACTGATAAGTATACTTTTTTTGCACTGTACTGCATTTATATATTTGCTTAATTGTTTATTGTTGGCCTGTGTGTCCTGTCTGCATTTTATTTTTCTCACCCAAATGGATCTTCACCTCAGACCCTCGTCTTTACCATAACCCTGACATTCTCCCTAATTCCCTAAGTGACCATTCCCCTATTTATAGTCATAAATACTCTCAACACCTTCCCAATGAACACATTTACAGAGTGTTCCATGATCTGACTCACTTCAATCTTGATTATTTCATCTCTGCATTCTCCAGCATTAAGTGGTTCTTCCTCAAAAATGTCTCCTTAATTGATACTGTAACCTCTTTTACTACTGTATTTCTAGATGTACTAAACTCTATAGCACTTTCCTGGAAAATTAGGGTAAAGTCAAAATGTGTCCCCTGGCTATTTAAGAAAACACGCTCTATTATGCATCAGAAGGATGCTGCCTGGAAAAGCTGGGCTACAATTAAAACTCCTCTCTTACTCCAACTACAAAAAACTTAGAAACAGGTGTAAAGAACGTATCGGAGACAAAAAAAAAAAAACTTTCTTTGCCTCCAATCAAAGCAGCCCACACAACAACCCCCCAAAATTCTGCTTTAGCATAAATAAAATCCTCCACCCTGGTAATCCTCCTACTCCCCAACCAATTCCTTCTAAATACTGCCTCAGAGACAGCTGCTTTGTTAATAATTACTTTATTGAAACTATTCAAAAACTAACTCCAAGTAGCTCTACTGCCACCTCTCTACCCTCTCAGCCCAGACCTCCTTCCCCTAATACATTCTCCCTATAAACCTGTACCCACTGCCTTCACCAAATCACAACTAAATGAACTTAAACCCTGCTCTCATTCTGCTGACAATTTACCTTCCTACTTCCTTAAAATTGCTGCCAGTGCTATCGCATACCCTGTCTCTATTCTCATTAATCGTTCTATTATTGAATCTCTCATTCCAGACCTATGGAAATCCTTTTATATACAATCCCTCTTTATAAAGGAGGCAACTCTACTGACCCATCCAAATATCGTCCTATTGCTGTACTTCCTCCCCATCAAAATTCTTAGTGTGTCCACAGTCAGCTGCTTAAACACCTATTAGATAATAACCGCCTTGCTCCCACCCAACATAACTTCAGACCTCACCATAGCACTTCTACAGCCCTGCTCTCATTTACCCAAAGAGTATCAGAAGCCTGCGACAACAATCTATTAGTTTCCTGTCTTTTCCTTGACCTCTCCAAAATTTTGATACTGTCTCTCGCTCTAAACTAATTAATAAACTCTACGACCTTCATATCACCACCCCTTCTTTAAGTTGGTTCTCAAGCTATTTATCTAATAGAAAACAATCCATATGCTGGAAAACTGTCAACTCTCCGTTGACACTTGTGTACCCCAAAGCTCAATACTGGGACCTGTCTCTCTCAGTCTTTTTACAAACAGTCTAGCCTTTGCCTCCAGTCTCTCTACACTCTTACAGTATGCCAACGACTCCACCCTTATTTACCACTGCCCATAGCATCCTGAACTCCTTGCTCTCACCCAAGACACATTTTTACATCCATTGAAACCTGGCTGACTGACAATCAACTGATTCTAAACCCTAAAAAGACAAAACTTCTACTTTTCCTTCCCAAAACAATAGCACCACACAAATCTACTTTCTCTACTACCTCCCACAACAATACTACCATCAGACCTGAATCCTTTACAACATTACTTGGTGTTATAATTGATGATGAATTAAAATTCAACATACACATCCATCATTCCATAAAGAAAACTAACCAGAAACTTGGTTTCGCGCACTGAAATCACAAACTGCTCTCTTCTTCCGCCAAACCTTCCTTGGCCCTCTCTCTCTCTTATTACCCTATCTTCTGTATGCTGCTCCAGTTTTTACCAACCTTCAGTCTTCACTTCTCTCCAAACTAGAGCAAACATACAGTAAAGTAGCTAAATTTGCCTCAAATCTAACAAATCCCACCACTGCCTTGCCTTTACAATGGCCAGAATTCCCTAATAAATTGTCATTCTCACCAGCGTATCACACACTCAGTTCTTCATAATCCCACATCCTGCCCCTCCATCTGTAACATTGTGTCCCTCTATTACCCCCACCGTCAACTTTGCACATCTGACAAACGTTCTTGAAATCTATAATCCATCAAAAAATATTGGTAAGTCCTTGTGTAAGTACTCTGAAGCCCACACCTGGAATTCCCTTCCACTGAAAATAAGAACCATCCCTCATAAGCTTTAATTCAAACAAGAACTTAAAAATGATCTTCTTAAAACACCTGGCCCTGCCCTTGCCAAGCCCCTACCTGACTTTGACTAATTTCTTTCTATATTCTATTTATGATCACTTCAATTTCTCTCACTGTTTTTCCATCCACTTTCTTCCTTTTTCACTGCTCTAACACTGCAATTTAGTATATCACATTCTCCTCATCTAAATACTTTTACTCAGGACCTACATTTGTTACTATATATTTGGAATTTGTGAAACTTGTACAATATATATTTTTTTATTTTCTGATATTGTCTATCGCATTTTTTTGTACCGTCTCTTATTACTCCTGTTATAATTGATGTCCCATATAAATATTGTGATTTTTTTATCTTTATATTGGTTACTGCTGTTTTGTTTTGAATAGCCTGTATATGTAATTGGAGTTTTTCTCCTCGGGTCTCCACTGAAAGTGGGCCTTTAGCTCAGTTGAACCAACCCAGTTAACAAATGACAATAAAATTAATAAAATGTTGTGCACTTGAACTTGATGGCTTTGGAATTGCCCACCCCTGCTGTAAAATAGAATTTGGTCACTCCTCCCATTTCCATTTCATTTGCTCACTCAACCGAGTACAGTGAGATAATTTAGGAATGACTACCCCTTGCTTCTTTGATTTATGGCCACTCCTCCCTGTCCCATCTCCACAGCTCAGTCTACTGAGTACAGAGAGAGCATTTGGGAAAGCCAATCCCCCTCAGTTTCTTAGTCTTGAACTATCTTCTGTTACCTCCCTTTCCACTTATTTTTTTTATTTAGAGTTTATTCAGCTGCTTTTACTGTAATTGTGTTTATCCTACTTTATCACCTTATTTTTGCTGTGTCCTCTTAAGGTGTTCAAGTGCTGTTATTCTGCTTCATTTATTACTACTCGTTAGTTGCCTAATACTCTAAGCATCTTGGTTTTGGTTTAGCATTTGTGCTTTAGGGCCAGTTACTTTACATTTAAGAAGTTTTTTGTGGTCTACACTCTTGTGGACGAACCCTTATCAAAACCCTCTCTCCGTACGTTCACCCAAGTATTCAGAACACTATGTCTGGACAATTCCCATCAGTTTCTCCTGCCAGTGTGGTTGACATGGGCGTACTGAGACAGTGTAGCAACTGCCTCATGTTTACTGACACCCTCCTCTTGTAGCACAGAATTCTTCTACTTGTGAGAAATGCATATACATCAGTAACCTGGAATCCATGCTCTCACGGCACAGTCAGTACTCCTGACAAAGAGGAGACTGCCAGCGCAAACACCACACCACTCACATAACTTAGCCAAGCGCAATACACACCCACCTATGCAGAGGTCCTCAAAAAAACTTACCTAAACAGCAGAGACCTCCAAAACACACTCACAAGCATTCCGCACACAACACCAAGCACATCGCACACAGCAGACAACACACCAGTGTTTCACAAACACAGCCCATAAGGCAAATAAATAAACCATCAAAGCCCACAAGGCATAACAATAAACCAAATGTACTAATCATTGGTGACTCAGTTATGAAAGATGCCCATGTCCCCCTCACCATGCTCGACAAGAAGGTCAGTTGTCTGTCTGGTGCCAGAATCCGCCATATCACGCACACACTTAAGTCTCTCCACAACAAGTGCACATATGATTCTGTCATTGTCCATGTTGGTGTGAATGACTTGAGGCATGCCTCCCTGGGCGATATGAAGAGACATGACCCTAGCACTAAGCAGCATCCTACCTTCAAAAAGAATGTTACCACAGTATCAACAAAAAATAGTTGATTTCAACAGTTTGTTTAGTTTCTGGTGTCATTCAAAGGGTATCCAGTATCTGTCTGCCTGGGATGACATGGTTGACGGGCCATTATGCTTTGCCAGAGATGACCTCCACCTGTCACAACTAGGATTCATGATCCTGGCCAAGGCTCTCACCTCCCCATTGTGCCTTTTTTTAGGCAATATCCCAAAGAAAAATCTTCCAGCATAAAAGATCTGTCATAAAAGCAAATTGAAGGTCATGCTGCTTAATGCTACGAGGCTTAACCTGAAGATGCACTCACTGGAGGCTCTCCTTGTACTGGAAGATGCCGATGTCTGTGCGGTCACTGAAACTTGGTTCAGGGCTGCTGAGAGCACCCTTGCCTTACCAGGCTATACCTCATTCCGGCCCCAAAATGAGGTTGGGAAGACTAAGAATAGCGGAGTCACACCTCCAAACTGGTTTGCCAGCATAACGCACTGGAACTACTTCAGATGCAGTTGATAGCAGGACACCCATCAAATTTATAGCCAACTACAGACCCCCCTCTATGACACAGGACACCCGCTCCTCTTACTTGGATCTACTTGATTCCATCAAGGTACACCCTGGTCCTTGGTGACTTTAACTACACCACCATAGATTGGGTGAACTATTCCTGCGATTCCTTGACTTCATCAATTCTAATGCACTAGACCAGCTCTTCTCATCCCCCACAAGGGGGGATAGCATTCTGGACTTGGTTCTCACCAACTTGGGTGACCGCTGCACTACTCCCGTAGTATGCTCTTCCCTAGTGAGATCAGATCATTGGACTCTCTCTTGTTCGAAGTGTCTATCCCACCCACCCACCCCCCCCCCCCCAGCTTCAGTCATGCTAAAACAGTTTCTCAAAAGCTGACTACAGCCTCCTAAGGGAGGGTATTGGTAGCTTCACACCACCGCTTCCCTCAGAGGATGCAGACAATTATACTGAACAGTACACCAGTGCAGTATACAAGCACATGTGCAACTGCATAGACTCGACCATACCCAACAGCACTAAAACCTGCTTCTCAAGGAAACGCACACCTGTTTGGTGGACATCCTCTGTCAACAGAGTTTACAACAAAAGTAAGAAACTGTTGTTCAAATGTAAAATGGAACAAATTCCAAATTGGAAAAACTCTATGCTTGACCTCAACAAGCAAATTAGATCACTAGTGAAAACCTCCAAAGCCAGTTATGAATCACAACTAGCCTCCAAAACAAGGGAAACCACAAAGCCTTCTTCAGTTACGTCAGGAACCTACATGGCAAAGCCCTGGTTTGTTCTGAATTGGTACTTAACAGTATCACTTACACTGATCCTGTTGACTTAGCAAAGCTGCTAGCAGGTTCTGCACAAACTTCACCCCCTGTCCCCCAAAGGCCCTTTTGACATCCCAGATTCTTGTCCCGCACCTCACATTTCTGTAGATCATGTTAAAGGCCCTATCCAAGGCAAAGAACACAGCCTATATGGGACCTGATAGTATCCCAGGCTGTATTCTGCAGCATCTCCAGCAAGAACTGGCTTCACAATTGAACTCCCTATTCAACCACACTCTAAATACAGGCTTCCTTCCAGCAGAGTGGGAAACTGCCATTGTCATCCCCTTGCACAAAGGTGATGCCACTACTGACCCTGTAAACTATTGCACCATTAGCTTGACAAGTCTGATCTGAAAAGCCATGGAGTGTATTGTTATAGATCTCGTAAACAAGGGCATAGATGATCTCCAAGCACTTGACCTCCACCCAGTTCTGATTCATCAAGAGCAATTCTTACCTGTTGAACCTGGTTGACTTCTTTTGAGACTGTCACCAAGTCCCTGGATGAGGGAAAGTTAGTTCATAAAGCTTACCTTGACTTGGCCAAGGCCTTTGACACAATCCCCCACTCAGACATCATTGAAAAGCTAAGACAACTTGGCATAAATCCCAGTCTCATCAGGTTGGTGGCCAGCTGGCTCCCCGACAGGACCCTCAAGGTCAAAATAGGAGCCTCCATCTCTGACAGCAGACCCATCACTAGTGGAGTTCCCCAGGGATCTGTTCTGGGACCCCTATTGTTTGGCATTTACTTCTCAGAGGTCCAGGCAAAGACGAAAGGCCTGTGGCTGACCCAGTTTATGGATGACTGTAAGCAGGGTGCTGTCATTGACTTCCCAAATGATGTTAACCTATTGCAAGAGGGTCTCACAGCAACTTATGACTGGTGCCAAAGTCATGGCCTCAAGCTAAACACAGAAAAATGTATCATGCCATTTGGCAAAAACACGGCCCCTACGGATTACCACATCCACGGCAACCCCTAGAGAGACAATGTGTGGTGAGAGACCTGGGTACTCAGGTTGATAACAATCTCTCGCATTCGACCATTATTTAGCGGCAGTGGTCAGAAAAGTCTTTTACTTGGTTCATCTCGTAAGTGAAGGGATTGCATCCAGAAAAAAGGTCATTACTTCTCTATACTCCTCCCTCATTAGACCAATAATTGAGTACAACACCCTGTTTGGTATGTATCTCTCTAAACATCTGCACCAACTGGAAAGGCTACAGAAATACCTCACAGAGAGAATCCATGGCCTCCAACACCAGTCCTATGTCGACAGGTTAAATCGCTGTCAGTCTACTCTGTATTGTACAGATTGCACAGAGGTGATCTGTGCCTCACCTGCAATGCAGTCTTGGACCCTGCCCTACTAGAGATGCTGTAAATTCATAAGTTTAACTCCTTGCACATTACCCGCTTGGAAGGCCCAAATCTAATATGCGACATCAACAAAACCTTCTGGAGGACAGCTTTGTCTACCAGAGGCTGCTCTATCTCTGGAATAGACTTCCCATACACGTCAAACTGAGTACCTCGTTGACCCTCATCAAGCACAACCTTGAGTTGATGGGAAATCACAAATTTGTCTGAGAGGTTCCACCTGTGTTCCTCATTGACCGGGGCAACAGGTGCTGACTGAGGTTTCTTTCTGGGGATAAACTCTTGGCTAGGTTTGTAAGGGCTCCAGGACCATCAACCTAGTAACCTCATATGATCCTGTGATCCTATGAAGCTACATAGAACAAAGCTTGTATGTGATGTGCCTCAGGATTTTTCCTACATGTCATGTAGTGCTGGTAATTACTGTATCAAATTGATCCAGTGCACATTTTTTCACTAAATGAAATTAAATTTAGATTTATTGCTTAGTAGAGAAGGGTATAGCGAGAAGAAAAGTGCATGTTTTTTGCTGAAGGCCCCGAGGATGTGGGCATTTCAGTTTGTGGAGGTTTGGGAGCATAGCCAGTGTATCCTTTCTCATTTGGGGATCTAGGAGCTTGCCCTCCTGGAATACATTGCATAAAATTAGAAGTGACATGTTGCATTCCTGTGATTTTTAGCATGCCAGGAAAGAAGTGAAATTTTATTTGTTCCATCATTCACTCTTAACCAAATATTAACCTTTTACATTTCTCTCTGTTGTCTCATTTACAGCCAGTGCCAAGTTAATAAACCTAAGCACTTCATCTTTTATCATGATGGTAGGACGGGCATGCACCTCCCAAAATTATGATTAGGTGTTAAGATTTATTTGTTTTTCCTTTCAAAGAATTAATGTCTTTTTATATTGATTGTTTCATTATTGCTTCAGTAACCAGACTAGAATGTGCTTTTTACATTCAGGTAATTTTCACTGAGTTATGCATATGTTCGTTATCTGTTTAATCAATTAAAATTTTCTTACTCTCTTACATTTGTCAAGCGTGATTCATTGTGGAGTAGTTCATATCAGTATGGATATTATCATAGCAGTCACTTCTTAAAATAAATTTAGAAATAATAGCTTACCATTTGTTACATCCATCACAGAGTTATAAATTTAAGTACTTAATTATTTAAAATCATTTGAATACTTAATCCTGGGCATTTTCCTTTCAAAATTCAATGACTATTGAAAATCATCATAACGTATCATAAAATCAGCAGAGAAAGTGAATATTTTTTGTATTTGCCATATCGTACATTTATTTGCGACCCCCACGCACGGTGCACCTTTCTTTGACTGTGGTTAGCTGTTGGTTTGTTTATTTTTACTTATATATCTACTTACTTATATTTGCTTACTGGGATAGTCTGTCTAGGTATAAGCCTGTTTTCAGCGGAGTCCCAGGGAGAAAAGTTCCATAAGTACAATGTACATTAATATACAGAACAAGATACATTGATAAAGTAAGTGAAATACAAATATACATTGACTTTGAAAACAGAACATTAAGATAGTAGAATAGTATCATAAGCATTGTTTACAGAATTTAATTTGTTTTTAAGGTATATAAAGATATATTAGTCAAGTTGGTATAGACAGAGAAAGAGAAAAATAGAAGAGAAGGAAAAAGAATTCTGATAGTAACGGGTCATAAATGGCTACTGATCTGAGGGGGGGATAATTAACCTATTTTAATACATAATTGCCATGCTCAATTTCTTTTTTTCTTTAAAGAGTCCCTCTAGTTTTTCCCTTCCTCCTCTGTCTCTACATTCTTACTACTCTTGTAATATCTAGTTGGTCATTTCTTTCTGCACTCATGGACGTTGTTATTGATTGCATGGTCAGAAATGCCTCTGTTTTTTGTGTCCACTGCTTCCACCCTTTGAGTCTTTGTTGAATATGGCATGTTTAGTTGCTCACCTGAATTACTATTTCTTGTAAAGATAAATCTCTCAGTCGATCTTGGTCACACACTCTCTTGTTCTGTGTCTGTAGCGCCCCCCCCCACACACTTTTTTTGCTTCCTCTCTGGCTCGCTCAGTCTCTCTCTGGCTCTTTGTCCCTTCCCCTGTCTGCTTCTCTGGCTCACTCTCATAGGTTCATAGGTTCATACTAGGCTATCTGCCCTAGGGCATTTATAAGCCTAGCCAGAGTGTGTGTGGCTTTCACCACCCCTTAGGATGAGAATACTATACCCATTAGTTTGCTGTGCCTCTGTCCAGCAGTGACACAGAGATGATTCCCGGGGTAAACCTACGATCTCCCATCCACTCGTCAAGATTTCTCTTGAACAGAGTCAGTGAGGGGCTCTGCCTCACATGGACTGGGATTCTGTTGCATAGTGTAGGGAGTCTCTGGGTGATGGATCTGTCCCTCCAGCACGTCCTATTTATATCCATGTTGAGGTGTAAGTCTCTTGCTCTTGTGGCTCTGGTGGATTTGGATTTTTTGAGGTGGAGCATGTCCATTAATTCCGGGTTGGACATGGCCTTGTATGTCAGGCACAGATCACCTCTGAGCAGACGGTATGCGACTGAATAGAGCTGGAGTTTCTTCAGTCGGGCATCATATGACATATGTTTGAGCCCCTTTATCCTTTTGGTGAGGAACTTTTGGGGTCTTTCCAACTGCTGCAGGTGTCGTGTAAGGTACATTCCGAATGGGGCGTTGTACTCAATCATTGGTCTGATAAGTGAAGAGTACAGGAGTACAATGACCTCTCCTGATCTGGATGTGAATCCCTTCATGATCAGGTGGGCAGTGTAGAATGTCTTCCTAACCACTTTGGCAATGTGAGTGTCAAAAGAGAGGTTACTGTCAACTTGGGTCCCCAGGTCCCTGATAACTTCTTCCGTGTTTAATGGATTACCACCTATGTGGTAATTAGTGGTTACCTTGTTTTTCCCAAAGGGTATGACTATACATTTTTTTGCATTTAGCTTAAGGCCATGGCTCTGGCACCAGTTATTCATTTCTATGAGACCTCTCTGCAGGATGTCTGTGTCTGATAGAGTGTCAATTATGGTGCCCAGTTTGCAGTCATCTGCAAATTTTGTCAGCCACAATCCCCCCTATGTTTGCCTGCACTTCAGAAAAATAAATGCCGAACAAGAGTGGGCCCAGGACTGAGCCCTGTGGGACACCGCTCGTGACCGGCTTAGAGTCTGACATGGCACCAGCAACTCTAACCCTGTGTGTTCTGTCCTTGAGCCGGTTTGCAACCCATCTTGTGACATATGGGTTTGCATCTAAGCTGGTGAGCTTTTCTGTGATGCCCGAGTGGGGTATTGTGTCGACCGCTTTTGCTAGGTCAAGGTAGGCTGTGTGAACTGCCTTACCCTCATCAATGGCCTTAGTGACTGTTTCGAAAAAGTCGACCAAGTTCAAGAGGCAGGATCTGCCCTTGACAAAGCCAAATTGGGTAGGATCCAGTGTCTGTAGGTCCCCAGTGTCTTTATTTATGAGTTCCATTATGATCCTCTCCATAGCTTTGCAGACAAGGCTCGTCAAGCTTATGGGGCGGTAATTTCCAGGGTCCGTAGAAGCACCGCCTTTGTGGAGTGGGACCACAGTTGCCGTACGCCATTCTTTGGGTACGTATCCTGTAGTAAGGCTAAGATTAAACAGCAGCCTTATGTGTGGGTTTAGTTCCTCATTGAGTTTGTGTAGCACACAGCCGGGGACACGTCCGGTCCCATTGATGCTGTGTTTTTTGCTTTAGAGAGAGCAGCTCTCACCTGGGCATCTGAGATGTTTGGGAGGCTAGACTCTGGTGGGATAGATATTTCTCCTTTTGGGGAGGGGAGAAATTTGCACTGAACCTGTCTGCCAGTATGTTGGCAATGTCTGTGGGTTCAGTGATTTTTTTATCATTTTGGACTAATTCTGAGCCTATCTGGGAGTTTCCACCCAGGTTTCTAACATAGCTAAAGAAGGCCTTATGATTGTCTTTTGTGTCATTAGCGATTTTTCTCTCAAAGTTGGCCTTGGATGATTTTATGAGTGATCGTAGTTTTTGCTAGTATTGATCAGAGATGCCTTCCCTTTTAGGGATTTTGCTCTGTCATGTAGTAGCTTTCTCCTCTTGTTGTAGAGTTTGTTTATGGCTGGGGTCCACCAGACCGGCGCCTGCCTTTGGTGGAAAGGGTCTTGATTTTATTAGGGATTGCTTGATCCATACATTCCTGGAGGTGCTCGTAGAAGGCATTTGTAAGGGTTTCAGCAGCGTGGGTTGTGGTTTCCACTGGCTCGGGGCCTTGAAGGATACCACTCCAGTCTTAAGAAGTGTGAAGTTTGCGTTTGAGAAGTTCTTCACTGTGGTCTTTTTGCTGGGGTGGGGCGGGATGTGGATCTCCAATGAGATTAATTTATGGTCTGATCTCACCAATGAGGGATGTACTTCCGGTGTGGAGCATTTTGTCCCCATGTTTGTGATGATCAGGTCTAGTATATTTTCTCCTCTTGTGGGAATGGTGACTAGTTGTTGCATAGCATTTGAGTTTATGGACTCGAGGAACCTTCGGGCTAGGTGTTGGGGCTTGAGTAATGTTCCCAGTCTATGTTTGGGTAGTTGAAGTCGCCCAATATGATGGTGTTTGGAGAGACATTCATACTCTCCAGTGTCTTCAGGAAGGCTGTGTGGGTTTCCTGAGTTTGAGAAGGTGGTCTGTAGCATGCTACAAACTGTAGGGCAGTTTTACCTATGGTTAATTGCACCTGGATGGTCTCCGATGCTTTGTGCGTTGCCACTAACCTGGAGGTGTGGGTATCCTTTATGAATATGGATACTCCCCCTCCTTTTGTGGTTCGGTCCGGATTTTGGGGCCGGAACGCATAACCTGATAGTGCTGGTGTGCTCTCAGGAGCCTTGAACCAGGTTTCAGTCACAGCACAGACATCGATGTTCTCCATACTGAGGAGGGCTTCGAGGGCGTGCATCTTGAGGTTTAGACTTCTGGCATTGAGCAGTATTACCCTTAGTTTTTCTCCATTTTTGTTTTCTAGGGCGGTAGGTTTATCATTTGAGCCTTGCCTAAAAAAGGCACTCTGGGGGTGGCAAGAGCCTTTGTCAATATCCGGAAGCCCAGGGGTGACAGGTGCAAGCCGTCCCTTGCAAAGCAGCGTGGCTTGTCAAGCATGTCATCCCAGGCAGACAGACATTGGATCCCCTTAGAATGACACCAGTAATTAAGCCAATTATTAAAGCTGATCATTTTGTCTCTGTATTGTGGCATTATTCTTGGTGAGGGTAGGATACTGGTCAGGGTCATACCGGCCTGGGCTACATAATCTGAGAGCTCCTCTATGTCTCTTTTCATGTAGTCCAGGGAGGTACGTCTCAGGTCGTTCACACCGGCATGGAAAATGACCGAGTCATACTTGTACTTGCTGTGGAGTGACCTGAGTGCTTGTGTTATGTGGCGGATTCTAGCGCCTGACAGGCAGCTTACTGTGATCTTTTCCTTGTTCAGTCTGGTGAGTGGGACGTCAGTGTGTCTGACTATGGAGTCACCTATAACAAGTGTGTCTGGCATTGTGTTTGGCCTTAAGGGCTGTGACTGTTTAGCACACTGACTTTGAGAACTATGTGTTGCATGTCTTATGTCTTGAGGTGGCAGTTGCTTGGGTGTCTGCTTTGGAGGCCTCTATAGTTTTGGTAGATTTTTGATCAGTGCCTCCGAGTATGTCTTTGTGTGTTTATGTGTTTGTTTTGCAGTTGTAATAGTTCTATGTGAAACTGGGTTTGTGGTGTGCGTGCTTTCCTTCTCCTCCTGTCTGGTCTTGCCAGTCCTGAGTTGAGAGAGCTCAGCCTCCAGTTTGGCTATATAGTTGCATCTCTCACATGTATTTGTGTTTTGTGGGAGAAGGAGTGGGTTGTCTGTGTACATGACGCAATTGTAACATTGCCTCAAGATGCCCAGATTCACCAGCTGAACAGGAGAGGACGCTAGCAACTGACCCTTCGACATGCTAGAAAAAGTGAAAAAGTTTGCTGTGTAACTGAGTCAGAAGGGACCTATAGGGAAATGGGTACTCAAGGGGATTCTAGGCTAATGTGGTACTTTGTTTAGTATAGAAGTACTTTACCTATATAAAAATGCTTTAGGAGCAAGTGCTGAGCTTTTGAGATAGAGAATAGACTGTTTAGACTGCAAGTAGAGAAGTTCTAAGGGAAAAATTGAAGAGCAGACTTTACGGAGCCAGAAATAGTTTAACCTTGTTTAACCGGCGCTGCCCGATGGTGCTCTATGGGTAACTCCGCGCTAAAGCACGCAAAAGCACGCTAAAGCGGGCTTTATTACAGGGGGCTGAAAAGAGCTAGGAATTGACCCAAAATGGCCAATGGACTACAAGTTTCTGGCTGGAACCACTCCTCTAGGGACAAATAGGCTGCTCAGTGCTCCCCACTCCCACTGGTGAACAAAGAAGCTTCCTTTTATCCAAATAAGGATATGGAATAGCACAGGAACCAAGACAAAGCCCAGAGATCAGCAAACTCTGAAGACTGGACTATTCTAGTTCAGTAAAGCGGGAAAACAAGATTTTTTTTGTTTGTTTTTTTCTTTTTTGCAGAAAACAGAGGAAAAACAGACAGTAAATGCTATAAATGCTTTTAAGCTAGCGACTTGAGTGTGTTAGCCTACAGGTAAACTTAAGCAACAAATAACTTTTTAAAAGTGCAAAACAGTTAATCAACACAAAAACAGTTTAAATAGAATGCAGAGCTGTATAAACAGGCTAAAATGCAGTCGCTAAGCAGTAAATAATCAAAAAGCCAGAAAAAAATACTTAAATCAGTTATAGCAAATACAGTTATAACAAATGCTCTGAAATATCCTGTATATTTCCAAAATGTTTGAAAAGGACAGTCAGAACACAAGAAGGTTCAGGCGAAAGAGAAAAAAAAAGTTTTGTTTTACTTTTTGAAAGGGAAAAAGGAGGAACAGAAGGCCTTATCAAATGTTCTCTCTGTATTAAGCAGAATGAGCTAATGACACTAGACTGGGAGGTGTGTCACAGTAGGGGCGGGCAACTGCAAAGCCACCAAGTATAAGAGCAAACAAGGGGGGAGGGTGGGACCAAATAGCCTACAGACAGCAAGCACTAGAGAGACAAATGAAAGTTTTTAAACAGATAAGGATTTGTGAAGATACTGAATAGACAAAGTGCTTTATATATATTAAATTGTAAAAACAGTAATCTGTAAAAATAATAAAAAAAAAATCAAGATACTTATATTTTGTAGCTCAGTTGCGGTCAACAACTTCTCCAGTCTGCACTGTGTGCAAAGTTAGGGCTTAAAAACCAGAACAACTTTTTTTTATTTTTTTACAAGAACACAAAAGAACCGGCCCCCACTAGCCAAGAGATAATTACACAGAGGAAATTTTTCCGTTTACACAATAGCCAACAGACAGCAGCACTAGAGAGACAAATGAAAGTTTTTAAACAGATAAGGATTTGTGAAGATACTGAATAGACAAAGTGCTTTATATATATTAAATTGTAAAAACAGTAATCTGTAAAAATAATCAAAAAAAAATCAAGATACTTATATTTTGTAGCTCAGTTGCGGTGAACAACTTCTCCAGTCTGCACTGTGTGCAAAGTGTACTCTCTTATGTACTCTCTCCCTGTTTGCCTCTCTCTTCTCCCCCCCTTTCCTGTCCGACTCTCTGGCTTGCTTGCTTTCATGCTCTTTCTCTCTGGCTCACTTGCTCTCGCACTCACTTTCTCTGTCTCTCTCCCACTGTCTGGCTCTGTGGCTCACTCGCTCTCTGTGTGTGTTTCTCCTTGTCTGGCTTACTGGCGCGCTCTCTCTCCCCAGTCTATCTCTTTGGCTCACTCTCGCGAGCACCGTCTCTTCGCCTGTTTGGTTTTGTGGCTCACTCGCGCCCCCTCCCCCTGGTCTGTATCTCGGGCTCATTCTCACCCGCTACCCCCCCCCCCAAATTTGGCTGTTTGGCTCACTCTCACACGTGTGATTTTTCTCTCTGTTTCTGGCCGTCTGACTCACTCTTGTACTCTCTCCCAGAGTCTCCCTGTCTGGCTCTGTGGCTCTCTCACTTTTGCACTTTTTCTCTGACTCAGTCACTGTTGTACTGTCTCCCCCTGTCTGGCTTTCTGGTGGACTCGCTCTGTCATTCTCTGGACCCCCCCCCACACCTGGCTTGCTCACTGTCCCCCGTTTGGCTATCTGGTTCACTCCAGCTTGCACTCTCTCTCTGTCTCTCTCTCTCTCTCTCTCTGTGTCTCTCTCTCTGTCTCTCTCTGTCTGGCTCCCACTCATGCCCTCTCTGTCCTTGTCTGTCTCTTTGGCTTGCTTGCTCACTCTCGTGTGCCCCCCCCCCCAATTTGGCTCACTCACTGTTGCACTCTCTGTCTGGCTGTCTTGCTCATGCTCACTTTCTCTGACCATGTCTGGCTGGCTTGCTCATGCTCACTTTCTCTGACCATGTCTGGCTGGCTCTCTCTCGCTCCCTCTCCCTGACTGGCTTGCTCGTACTTGCTTACTCTCCCTCCCTCTCTTCTCCCGTTTGGCTAGCTCATTTGTGTTTATACTCTCTCATACTTTCTCTCTCTCTCTCTCCCTATCTCTCTCCCTATCTCTCTCCCTATCTCTCTCCCTATCTCTCTCCCTATCTCTCTCCCTATCTTACTCTCCCACTCACTCCCTTTGTCAGCCTGCCTGTCTCGCGTGGTTTGCCCCTCTCCTGCTCTCTCTCTCTCTTCCTCTCTTTGGCTAGCTCTCTGCCTCTCTGGCCCGAACACTTTCTCTGTCTATCTGGGATGAGTGCTTTGTCTGTCCAGGCCAAGCATGCTCTCTCTCTCTCTTTGTCCGGGCTGAGTGCGCACTCTCTCTCTCTGTCCATGCCGAGTGTTTGCTCTCTGTCTGCTTCACTAGACCAAGCGCTCACTCTCAGTCTGTCTGTCCCACTCGATTGTGCTCTCTCTTTTTCTGCCCTGCTCGCTCTTTCTGTCTGTCTGGCCCACTAACTCCCCACTTCGCTTTCTTGCTCTGCCTGTCTGGCCCACTTGCACTTGCATGTGTGCTCCCCTATCTGGCCTGCTTGCTTATGCTTGCCCTGTCTGTCTGGCCTGCTTGATCATGCTCACTTTCACACTCCCTCTCTGTCTGGCCTGTGTGCCACTCTGTCTGTCTGGCCTGCTTGGGCTGTCTGTTGGCCCGCTGGCTCATGTGCTGTCTGTTTCTGGTCTACTACCTCACACTCTTTCTGTGGCCGGCACTCTCGCTCTTGCACTATCTCTTTGTCTGTCCCACTAGCTCGTGTACTCTCTCTCCCTCTCTCTGTCCGTATGGCCCGGTTGCTCGCACACTTGCTCTCTAGGTTGGACCAGACTATTTGCTTGCTTTCTCTCTGTCTGTCTGCCTCACTGGACCGTGTTCTTACTCGCTGTTTCTCTCTCGTCTGGCCGGACCACTTTCTCCAGCTGGACTATACACTTGCTCCCTTTGTCTGTCTGGTCCACTTGAACACTTGCTCTCTCTGGCCTACTTGCTCGTTCTTGCTTTCTCTCTCTCTCCTCTGTGTGTGGCCCGTTCACTTGTGCTCACTTGCCCTGTCTGTCTGGTCTGCATAGTTGTGCTCACTTTCGTTACGTTTCTGTTCTCAGTCTTACAGTGCAAACATTCTGGATGAAGTCAGAAATAATGGGTGGGTGATAAAGACCCTCAAAAAAGGACAGATTTTAAATATTGCTGTTACTAACTTAGAAAGTTGCTAGAATAACAGGTTTTGCATTCGTATGCATTTTATATAGGATGGGAAGTGTGCGAGTCCAATGTATTATTTTGTGACTTCAAGCAATGCTTAGTGATTTGCTAGTGAAGAACAGACCAAAAATGAGGCAAAAATCTATACATTCCAGGAGATTCTAGAAATTTCAAATGTATGATGCCAGACATTTGAGTTTCATACTTCAGTGATAATGAACACTGGACTAGCTGGTATTCATATGAGGCAGTTACACTCAATCCAGTGTTCTCCATTATTGCTGTGTTGTGTCCCCTTACTTGTAGCCATTTCTGCTGTATTCATCTGTGCTGTCTCATTTCCTTTGTGCTTTTATTCCTCTCTCTCTGTCTGTTTGTGTTTGGTTCTTGTCCTGGCCTCTTCATTTCCCCATTGCTTATCGTCTTTTTTGGCTTTGGGTATCGTGATTAATTTTTTTTTTTTGCTCTTGCACTTCTTTGCTTCCCATTCCATCTTAATCTGTTGTATATTACTTTTCTTTTCTCTTGTGCTATGTTTTGCCTGCGTCTTATGTTCTGCATGCACTGTATCTATGGACTCCGGTTGTTGTTCTGCTCTAGCAGTCTCCTTTCCATGCTGAAGTAATGGCTGCCCAGTACATAAGCTATACATTGTCTTATCTTGTATAGGTGATCTAAATCCCTTCTGTTCTGGGAAACATCCCTTTGAAAAAAAATTGTTTGTGCAGGTATTTATTTTTAACTTGTATTACTTGACATTGCATGTATTAGTTCTGTGCCACCCTAAATGTCTTCATTTTATTCCATTTATTTTAGATTTGTTTTCTTTCTGTGTTTTGTTGGAATGCTATTTTAAATGCTTTTCTACTCTAGCAGAGTTTTTGGTGTGTGCAGTCATCCTGGTCAGGCTCATTCTATCCATCTTGGTAAATAATTACCCTATTAAATTTGTTTAGTATGAAGGCAGAGGAAGCACATTTGCCAGGATCACAGTAGTCTTTTCTAAATGGATGGTATGTTGGTAGCAACCTGAAGGAGAGCTCTGATTTGTACTCATGAATCAGACAAAGTAGCTGATTTAAAAAGACCGTAGCAAGACATGAGAAAAAAATCCAAACTGATATTTCTAGTTGAGACCTAGAAAGAACCAGTGGCTCGTCACCTAACAACAAGAACTATCCAATGAAGATGTAGGGTCTCAGAAGCTCTTTCATATAATCAGGGCTCTGGTCATTCAGGACACAAAAGGTGGCAATGAAAATCTTGAGCACACATCTAAATGCAGCTAGCATAGACCCCATAGCACTGACATGTTGTGGCCCATTTTGAAATGTGCCAGTTAGAGTCCTTTTAGTCAAATTCTGAACATGCTATAGGCAGGCCAGATCACTGTCTAATAGCCCAGAGTGCAGAGCATTGCAGTAATCAAGTCTGTACAAAACCAGAGATGAATCAATATCCTAAGGTGCAAAGATAGAACATAGCTTCAGATCCATTGTACATTCTTCGGATGAAAATAAAATGCGACAATGTCTGACTCTTAATAGTTTAATGTCAATCTGCCTTCCAAGATAATGCTTATATTTCAGACACAAATTCTAGCTGATTCTTCCCATAAGTAACATTGAGGAGGGCAGAGGAAGGGGCGAATGGATTGTACAAAGTACAAGCAAAATTTTGGTGTCTGCTGGGTTATGCCCCAAGGTGTTATGGGCTGTCCAATGAAGAATTAAATCCATGCAGTCCTCTAAAAATGAAACACCTGGCTTTTATGGTAAGAGTGTAATTGAATTTCATTACCATAACTCTCAGAGAGTGTATGTCTGCCTACAGTGATTTCTCTAAATGGCAACATGCACGCAGGTAAAAACAAAGGGAGCCAGAATACACTGCGATCGAGTGAGTTAGAGCCTGATGACTTTGGACTGAACATCACTCGATGAGGATGTCTCGGGAGTTAAGGGACAGTACCTGCTTCACCACAGTGCAATACTGGAACTTCATGAGGATCTCATGGCCCGCACTGTTAGTGGTTGCCGAGAGGTCGAGCAGGGCCAAGGCAGAATATTTACATTGATCTCTCATCATTAAGAGGTTACTGATCACTCTGATGAAGGGTTATCATCATACTATGCCTGGAACTATAACCATTCTGACAAGATTGGCAAGCCAACTGGTGTCAAGATGTTAATACAGCTGAGTGCAGACCACCTTTTTGATTAATTTCCCAAAGAAAGAAAAGTTAGAGGCAAGGTAATTTTTGTAAAAGGCACACATTCAAAGAGGGTTTCTTCAGCAATGAGTTCATTAATCAAAGCTTTTTTTAATATAAATGGAAACATTATTATTGAGATGCAAATAGTCTTGAGAATAACTGAACTTGTTAATTTAAGACATGATCTTGACAGTCTCTGAGCTGCTCAAGTGGCATAGAGGGATAAAGCCCTGACTACAGCCCAGCTGATGAAGTTGCACGGAAGCGATGGGTGTGCCCATTACCAGTGGGAGGGTGCTTGTTAATGCACTTCTTAATGGTGGACATGCTTCATACAAGGAAGTTATCCTTGGATGTAATACAAGAAGTGTGGCGGGAGAATAGTGTGCTGTCTCTCTCTGCTATAAGAGGGGGTGGTGGTCTTCTTACTTCTTTGTTATCTGATATTTAACTGTTAGCCTAGAGGGCTTCCTCTGTACTTTAAGTGCTAGCCACAAAGTTTCAGAATTCATTTTATGCTCAACTTCTGAGAGACTTGCTTGGCTACAATCATCTGCATTAGAAGCTGAAGTTAAGTGCAAACTTGCAATATTGTATTTTAGTCTTCTGTTAAGTACAGACTTGCAGTTTTAAAAAGTACTGTATTACATTTTTTCTGTTACCAAATTGTTTTCACAGAATAGTGTGCCTGTCTCTCTCTCTCTGCAGTTAGTTCCCCACCCACCTTCCCTGTTGTTGTCTTGGTGTTGGTGGCTCTGGAATTGCTCGCCCCTCCTGTAAGTCTGTATTTGAACACTCCTCCTGGGTCCATATCATTGCTCACTTAACCGAGTACAGTGAGATCATAGCCTGAGTCTAGTGTTCACTATACTTAATACAGAATAAGAAATTTTTTTTTGGGCCCAAAACAAAATATTTTTTGGGCCCAAAATACAACTGAATCGGAAGTA